>NC_085025.1:2555559-2594661 GCF_963692335.1 Osmerus eperlanus
TAAGAGGTTATACGTGCACATGTGTCAAGCTGAAATATTGTGTATTAATGCCATGCCCATGTTCCCAACCTCCTTTTCCTTTTCCCCTGCTCCTCGTTTCCCTCCCTCTATCTCCACCCCTCCCTCTCTCTCTCCACCCCTCCCTCTCTCTCTCCACTCCTCCCTCCCTCTCTCTCTGTTCCTCCCTCCCTCTCTCTCCACTTCTCCCTCCCTCTCTCTCTGTTCCTCCCTCTCTCTCTCTCTCTCTCTCTCTCTCTCTCCACAGTGAGGGGGACTGGTGGGACGCCCGCTCTCTCACCACTGGTGGAAACGGCTACATTCCCAGTAATTATGTGGCTCCCGTGGACTCCATCCAGGCAGAGGAGTAAGCTGTGTGTGTGTGTGTGTCCTACAGAACACGTTCTAACAGAATGAGCAGAACATCAAACAGCAGGCCACGGTGACCTGTCACTCCCCTTCTCTCAGTCTCTCTCGAGCGCCCCTCTCTCAGTCAGACGCGGCACAAAGAGATCTTTCGCTTTAGACCAGCACCATCTTTGTGCTGAGTCCATCTTTGTGTGGCACTTCCAGGAACATCATAAGAGGAACGACACATGATTCATGTTTCTAGGCGGTAGTTTCATCAGCCCTTTCAGATCTTGTAAAACACCATCACCAGGAAGGATGTTGGCTTTTCTTATATCTTACATTTCCCAGTGAACACGTGAGGGCCTCTCTGTGTCTAGACCCTGACACTCTAGACTCCTCCCCTACACCCGCCCCCCTGGCCCCCTCGCCCAATCAGACTCTGATGAACGACTATGCAGTCAGTCTATTGGTGCAGTGCAGACAGCCCCAGTGTAGAAAGCTGGGAGGGATGTGAAAGGGTTTAGAGAGGCGTTCTAGTCTGTGAGAGAAGGTGACATTTTATCCTTCTGTCTCATGGGGGTCAGGTGGCTGTGCGGGAATTGGGCTAGTAATCCGAAGGTTGCCAGTTCGATTCCCGGCCGTGCCAAATGACGTTGTGTCCTTGGGCAAGGCACTTCACCCTACTTGCCTCGGGGGGGAATGTCCCTGTACTTACTGTAAGTCGCTCTGGATAAGAGCATCTGCTAAATGACGAAATGGAATTAGCCCTACTGGTTCTCTGTGTGTCTGTCTGACTGTCTTCTCACTCTCCAGTCAGGGAAACTCCACGGCTAAATCGAGCTTTATCAGAGTGGAAGTTTTCAGATGAAACCCCTCCCTCCCTCCCTCCCTCCTGAATGACTGACTGACTGACTGACTTCCTTGTTCTAGCTGGTACTTTGGTAAACTTGGCCGGAAGGATGCAGAGAGGCAGCTCTTGTCCACAGGCAATCCCAGAGGCACTTACCTCATCCGGGAGAGTGAAACCACAAAGGGTAACAAACCATACACATTCAGCCTACTACTGCTTCTGCTTGTGCTGTCGAACCCTCCCATAGACCCACGGTGTTAGAAAGGATGAGGTCCTGTAGGTCACTGAGTCCTCTGTCGTCCAGGTGCCTTCTCCCTGTCCATCCGGGACTGGGACGACGTGAAGGGCGACCACGTCAAGCATTACAAGATCCGCAAGCTGGACAGCGGCGGCTACTACATCACCACCAGGGCTCAGTTTGAGACCCTGCAGCAGCTGGTCCTCCACTACTCAGGTACACAGCCACACACCCACGTTCCCTACTCAGGTACACAGCCACGCCCCCACGCTCCCTACTCAGGTACACAGCCACACCCCCACGCACGCCCCCTACTCAGGTACACAGCCACGCCCCCACGCACGCTCCCCACTCAGGTACACAGCCACGCCCCCACGCACGCTCCCCACTCAGGTACACAGCCACGCCCCCACGCTCGCTCCCTACTCAGGTACACAGCCACGCCCCCACGCTCCCTACTAAGGTACACAGCCACGCCCCCACGCACGCCCCCTACTCAGGTACACAGCCACGCCCCCACACTCCCTACTAAGGTACACAGCCACGCCCCCACGCACGCCCCCTACTCAGGTACACAGCCACGCCCCCACGCTCCCTACTAAGGTACACAGCCACGCCCCCACGCACGCTCCCTACGTCCTTCATCCTGGAAGGTCACCGCGAGCCACATCAACATCGCGTATCACTCAGTTTGCACAGAACATTGAGTTGTGAGATATAATTGGTGGTGTGTAACGAGGGCCAGCTTAGAGCTGGGAGAAGACTCTAGACTTCGCTGGAGCCAGAAGTGTCAAGAGCAGAGACAGGAAGGCTTGTCAGGATGACGTTGTTGGCCATTAGCAAGCCTAAACAGCTGCAGCATCCTCTACTGTCTGGTGTCCATTTCCTTTGATTGATCCTGAAGTGCATTAGACTCACACTGGTACGCTCCACAACTCCATTGCATTAGAATAACATCTCCAAGTGTAAAAATAGAATGCAACGAACCCCCTTTTCAGATACGAGAAACAAAAGGACACTGAATTGAACTGAAGGCAAAGTATAATGTCTGATGTACTTTAAAAGGCCGGAAAGGGGATGGCTCAATGTAGCTGTGTTTACCGAAATGTTTCTTTCAGCTCACCAATCCAAAATGTTTTTGTGCTTTAAGATATGTATTGCTCTGTCTCTCTCTTTCTTAGTTTATCCCCCCAAAAATCTAACACTCTTTCTTTCTCACTCTTTTTTATGCTTTCAGATTTTTTCCATGTTCTCAACCTGTCTATTTTTCTCTGCCTTTCTCTCTTTATGTTATTTATGCCTCTCCCCAACACTCTCTCTCCCCAACACACTCTCTCTCTCTCCCCAACACTCTCTCTCTCTCTCTGTGTGAAAAGGATGGTATTTTTCTTGACATGCTCCAGTTAACATATTGACATATTGACTCTTAAACACACAAAAATGAACAGGATAGATTTTGTCTGAGCGTGTGGGTGTTGCAGTGCATTAACCGTTTTCACTGTTGACCTTCGCTGCTCTTCCAGATAGCACACCTGCAGTTGTCCATGTTTCAAGCTCCTGCTTGTGTTTGTTTGTCGCTTTCCGGCTAGAAATCAGAAATGAAACGGAAAGAGTCACTCGCAAAGCAGCCGCAAGCTCAAGACTACAAACAATAACAACGAAAAGTAATCTGTTGATCATCACAATAGAGACAAACCGTTTTCATACTTAACTGGGTTCATATGCTGCCTCTTCCATTTGCTTATATTGACAGTTTTTTAAATGTATTGCCGTGACGAAGTTAAGTATTGATGCCTGTCCCCTGCTGCACAGCAGGCCCGGATGAGCTTTAATGGAGGAGGCGTCTCTAAACTGAAACCCAGAAACCTTTATCTCTCCTTTACTGCCCTGAGCAAACACCTCTGGGCCGTCAGTGGACGGCTGAGCGTTGTGTTGGCAGGAGAGAGGATAGGGGGGGTGCTAAATGTCAGCTGTGGAAGCACAGACGGGAAACACCGTCCAATGGCTCCATCGATGATCGGCAAACAGTCTGTCCCTCGCTCTCAGGGACGTCAGGAGCACCAGTCCGAACAGTCTGTCCCTCGCTCTCAGGGACGTCAGGAGCACCAGTCCGAACAGTCTGTCCCTCGCTCTCAGGGACGTCAGGAGCACCAGTCCGAACAGTCTGTCCCTCGCTCTCAGGGACGTCAGGAGCACCAGTCCGAACAGTCTGTCCCTCGCTCTCAGGGACGTCAGGAGCACCAGTCCGAACAGTCTGTCCCTCGCTCTCAGGGACGTCAGGAGCACCAGTCTGAAACAGGCTCCTCGTCTCAGCGGTTAATGCGTTGTCGGTCATAAAAAGCGGGTATTTAAAAAACGATCGTTCTTAGAGTACATCGTCCCCGGGAGTGACTGACAGACACAGCCATCTCTTAGAAATTACTGCCATTATCGTTAAATGTTGTGGAGTCATAAGTTCCATTTGACACAGTGATTCATTAACTACAGTATGGCTGCCATCAGTCCATCTGCTTGTCGTTCAGCCATATACTCAACACTGTAACTTCCTCTTAAACAGTGCTTTCCCATTTTCCATAGTGACCAAGTACATACTTTATTAAGATTTATCTGAAAATGCATGTGTTGGGCCTGTAAACAACTTCCTGTAACTTGTCCCCTTGACATAATGATTAAATGTAGGCAGGAGGGGAGAGAAGCTGCACTGTGTGATTTGATGACCAGCTGAAGTGCATTAGACTGATTAATGTCTGATCTGATGACCACTGTCTGGTCTCGCTAACCGCCTGGGCCGGTTCAGAGAGGAGAGCGGAGAGCGGGGCAGCCAGTTGAGTGACGCTCGCCCCCCCCCCGTACTCTGCTGTGCACTGCTGAATCATACTGGGCTAGCGTCTACCTGGCACTTTACAGTCACCTTCAGCCGACCCGCTGTCTGCAGAGCGCTGTGCTGACCGCTCTCTCTCTGAGACGTGCTTCTCTCCTTCTGACGCTGTGTAATTCCTGTGCTCTCTGTGCCTTGTGTGTGTTTTGCGGATGTGTGTGTGGCGGGGTGTGTGTGTGTGCGCTCCCTGCGCCCGTGTGCAGAGAGGGCCGCGGGGCTGTGCTGTCGCTTGGTGGTGCCCTGTCACAAAGGGATGCCTCGCCTCACCGACCTGTCCGTCAAAACCAAAGACGTGTGGGAGATCGCACGGGAGTCGCTGCAGCTCATCAAGCGTCTGGGGAACGGGCAGTTTGGGGAGGTCTGGATGGGTACGGGCACAGTCGCCTCCGGAACGCCCGACCACAGGCTGCGTGGGGGGGGGCACACTGACCGAGCAGAGACCTCCACCAGATACTGTACCAGGCCCCTCTCTCTCTCTACTCACCAACTGCAAACTGACCGAGCAGAGAGAGGGAGATCAAATGCTAACTATTTTGGCAACTATTTTGGCACTTAGCCAAGAGATTTCCTTCTCACATATTTGTTGAAGGCCAACTCCAGTTAAATAGTTTTGATTTTAAGAAACACGTTGGTATCGTGTCAGGAAAGTCTCTCTCTCAGGACAAGATGGCCGCCCCTCTATCGGCCTCGATGCATGTTCAACTCCTTCGTAGTTAACCCTGTGTGCCTTGCCTTCCCTCCCCTGTAGAGAGTGCGGATGGTTTGTGCTTTAATCTAACGGGCGTGTGTATAAACTACATCCCTGACACTGTGGGCCTGGCTCATGACTCCTGGGAGGTCGAGAGAGCCTCTCTAGTACTGGAAGTAAAGCTGGGGGCAGGATGTTTTGCTGATGTGTGGTGTGGTAAGGCATGATCATTCCATCATTTTGCATTCGTTTTGTACTGTGCGGTGTCTTGGAGGAAAACGTGGTCACTTTTCTCTTCAGTTTAAATCTTAATGTGATTACTCCAGTTAGCAAATACACTGACGGATAGTTCTGTTGTATACATTTTTCTAAATTTTTATCAAGTCACCATCATTTTCCAAGACACACACATTTTTGTCATATTTTATTTCATAATCTTCATCCTTCATCCATGAAAACGCAAGTCTTGAATCAGAGGTTCTAATCCATACAGCCTGCTTTGGTAATCTGGCTACATCAACTGCTCAGCTAGTTGCAGGTCAGGGCTGGGTCCTGTGAGGTAGTGTCTATAGGAGGGTTGGGGTTGGGACCATTACCTCAGTCAGCCAATCAGCCAGCCAGCCAGTCCAATCAGCCAGCCAATCAGCCAGCCAATCAGCCAACCAGTCAGCCAGCCAGTCAGCCAGCGGGTGACCTCAGGATCATCCCTCCCCAGCTTGGAGCCCCAGAACGGCTGCACAGCTGTGTCACTAATCAAGGACTGCTTTCTAGGGTTTATGAGAGCACTGTTAAATTAAACCCCCCAAACCACCTGCCACAGGAGAACTGCATGTTCAGCCCAAATGTAACTGACCGGAATCTGCCTTGCCTTAAGGTCACAAAACCGTCACAGGTCGATTATTGCCGTCACAAACCGATATCAGTGATCTTCCTGGTCTGAGGGAACTGATCACAGATCTGGGTTTCCCAGTCGGTCGTGTGGATGAGAGGAAGGGGAGCCTGGCAGAGACGCTGTGGCATCAGCACCAGAGAGAAGCTTACTGGGCTTTAACTTCTGTTAATCATCCTACAGAGGATTATCCTGTCCCGTATTGGTACATTACTTAAATCAACAGCCGAGCTCTCTATCTCCCTCTCTCATGGCTTTGTAAAGCCATTTCAAAACAAAGGTCACTGTAAATCTCATATGCATTTAATTGTCATTCAGGACAACCTTGTTACATGTGACTTCAAGGCAAGCAGACTTCTGTGTCAGCCCTAGTTGTGCGTTATCAATTTGGAGCAAGACTTGACCCTTAGTTTGGTTTTCACATACAGTAACAATGAAAAAAACAGCACATAACAGCCTACTGTATCTCATTTGATTCATAGGAAACAAGGTCAAGTCTTGCTTGATGTTGAGAAGTGTATGTAGAGGAAAACATGTATAAGGAGCTGTGTGTGTGTGCGTGTGTGTGTGTGTATATGTGTGTGTGTGTGTGTGTGTGTGTATATGTGTGTGTGTGTATATGTGTGTGTGTGTGTGTATATGTGTGTGTGTGTATATGTGTGTGTATGTGTGTGCGTGTGCGTGCGTGTGTGCGTGCGTGTGTGTGTGTCGTACTAACGCCAGCCTGTTGGACGGCAGGAACGTGGAACGGCACCACCAAGGTGGCGGTGAAGACCCTGAAGCCGGGCACCATGTCTCCCGAGTCCTTCCTGGAGGAGGCTCAGATCATGAAGAAGCTACGGCACGACAAGCTGGTGCAGCTGTACGCCGTGGTGTCGGAGGAACCCATCTACATAGTCACCGAGTACATGGGGCAAGGTCAGCATGACCGGGAGCACACACACACATACATACACACATACATACACACACGCACGCACACGTACACACGTACACACACACACATACACACACATACACACATACACACATACACGTACATACATACACACACACACATACACACACACACACACACACACACATACACACACACACACATACATACATACATACATACACACACACATACACACACACATAAATACACAACCACACGCACACACTCACAGATGCTTCCCAGAGCAGGTTTCCCCAGTAAGAATATATAGCAGCCACAGTTAGCACAGCCAGAATCACCTAGACCGAGAAAGTCAAGTTTAATTTGTGAGACATGTCAAAACATTCATCTAACAGGCCTGTGGAATCACAGAGGAGAACAACTGTTGTTTTTTTTTTGTTTTTTTTTCTGTAGCGTGGCATTTTTTCCCGACATTAACGAGAGCGTATTTTTAACCAACAAACAGCCTGCCAAGAGACTGACATTTAAGAGCACCACAATAAAGTTTTCTCAGACCTAAGAATGCATATTAAGTGCAGGGAGAGCAGACATGGAACAATTTATGTGCATCCTTGTGTTCCTGGAATGCAAGGAATCCCACATGGCTAGTGAACACTGTCAGTTCACATTCAGACAAAAGTGAATGCTAAGTTAGGTGCTGATGACACGTGTGTGTGTGTGTGTGTGTGTGTGTGTGTGTGTGTGTGTGTGTGTGTTTAGGAAGCCTCTTGGAATTCCTGAAGGATGGGGAGGGGCGAGGCTTGAAGTTGCCCAACCTGGTTGACATGGCAGCCCAGGTTTGTACTGAATATTTTTTGATCTAAATGTCTCTCTGTTCTGTTTATATAACTGAACTCTCTGTGACTTCAATAAAGTCAGAAGACGGCACTTTGCGAGCTGAAGTTGAAAGATTTTGTTTTATCGCTCTTAACTGTACTTTCCCTGTGTGTGTGTGTGTGTGTGTGTGTGGGTGTGTGTGTGTATGTGTGTGTGTCAGGTGGCAGCGGGCATGGCATACATTGAGAGGATGAACTACATCCACAGAGACCTGCGCTCAGCCAACATCCTGGTTGGGAACAACCTGGTCTGCAAGATCGCTGACTTCGGATTGGCTAGGCTGATTGAAGATAATGAATACACGGCTCGGCAAGGTAAATACCCTCTCTCTCTCTCTCTCTCGCTCTCTCGCTCTCTCGCTCTCTCTCTCGCTCTCTCGCTCTCTCTCTCTCTCTCTCTCTATGTCTCTGTCTATGTCTCTCTCTCTCTGTCTGTCTCTCTCTCTCTGTTTCTCTCAGTCTCTGTCTACGTCTCTCGGTCTATGTCTCTCTCTATGTGTCTCTCTGTATCTCTTTCTCTGTCTGTCTCTCGCCCTTATCTCCGAAACAAACCACAGTTGTCTCTAATGACACACTTTGCATCTTTCCACTAAACACAAGGTCAAGGCACACACTGGGATACACCCACCTCACCAGACAATAAACATATTCATCCGTTGATGTCATTCCTGCTTACTCATATTTTCCATCTCTCTTTTTCTGTGCAGGCGCCAAGTTCCCCATCAAGTGGACTGCCCCCGAAGCGGCACTCTACGGGAAGTTCACCATCAAGTCAGACGTTTGGTCGTTTGGCATCCTGCTCACTGAGCTGGTCACCAAAGGCAGAGTGCCCTACCCAGGTGAGGAAGGGCTTACCTGCGTGGGTATCCTGAATGGTGCGGAGCGCAGCAGGGGATTGATTTGATATTTCTGGTTGGTGGGGACAAGAGTTACTCCCAGTGTCGATGAGGTGGACAAAGAGGAGATTGCGTTAGAAGTGCATTTGCAATAAGTAGCAGCTCTTCCCCCGCAGTTTCAAAGTAATCAAAAAAGAGTCTTCTGTGGTTTAAGTAGCTTTAATGTTATGCCAGATCGAGAGAACCTTTAAATCTGTGTGAAGACTAGAATTGAGGCTGATGTTGAGGCCGGGGCCGGGGCCGGGGTGAGGTGTCGGGTGGGAGTAGTGTTGAGGCCGGGAGGAGAAACACATGGCCTGTGCTGGGCTGGGCTGGGCTGGGCTGGGCTGAGCTGGGCTGAGCTGGCCTGTGCTGTGCTGAGCTGTGCTGAGCTGAGCTGTGCTGTGCTGAGCTGGGCTGTGCTGAGCTGGTCTGAGCTGGGCTGGTCTGAGGAAGAGCAGTGTGGAAACAATCACGCTGTAGAGGCTGACTTGAGGAAACACCAGCCTCAGAAAGCTGCTGGGCTGTTAGAATGATGCCATCAGTGGATCCTTGTTGGATTCTTGTTGACTTGTTGATTTCTTCATGAAAATGTTGATCTGTTGTTGTGCAGTTACACATTGTTGAGCTTTTAAAGTCAGAGTCGCTACAATGAAGATCATAGAGCCCAAAGCTTTCCCCTTCATTGGACATCCTCTAATGTACTCCATAACCCGACTGACTGTGTGTGCGTGTGTGTGTGTGCAGGTATGAATAACCGTGAGGTGCTGGAGCAGGTGGAGCGGGGCTACAGGATGCCCTGCCCCCAGGACTGCCCTTCCTCCCTGCACGAGCTCATGGTGCAGTGCTGGAAGAAGGATGCAGAGGAGAGGCCTACCTTCGAGTACCTGCAAGCCTTCCTGGAGGACTACTTTACTGCCACCGAACCCCAGTACCAGCCTGGGGACAACCTCTAGACACTTCCCTGGGAATGGAGCTGGGCTGGGCTGGGCTGGGCTGGGCTGGGTCGGGTTGGGCTGGGCTGGGCTGGGCTGGCTGGGTTGGGATCCTTTGTCTGTCCACACAGGAACATGTATTATCTCCTCAGCTTAACCGAACATCTCAGCTCTCTATAGCCTTCGACATTCTCTGTGGCTGTGTATGTATGAGTGTATTTGGGATTGGGTGAAATGGGGTGGGATAAGAAGGAATGAATGATGGAAAATATGTGATGATGCGATGCAATGCCTGTATTTTATGTAAATATGAAAGGTGTGTTCCCTTTTTTTCTTATTTTTTTTTCTTCAGTTATGACGTTTTGACTAATTTTCTTCAACAAAATAATGATGATGGTAAAGAATAGTTGGCGAAGAAAACCATTTTGAAATTAACCAGAGAACTGGTCACTATCAACCCAAAACAGTCATGTAGGTACAAAACTGTAGGTTTCCAGTTTTGTACATTACATTAAAAGAGGAAAAAAAATATGTCACATTCATTCATCGCTTCAGTGTATTAAAAACTTGTTTGCTTAAGATGCTGAATGAGTCATTCACAAACGTTTCTGTTTTGCTCTGCCTCTCCTGTGTAGGTAGTTTGATTTCACTTTATTTTTGCGCTTCCATGTGAAACCGCTCTGCCCTCCTCAAAGTCATAGATGTTAGGCTGATGCTGTAACAAAGTTGTTTTACAAATGATGTATGTTACATTTTGTAATTACAGCCAAATGTATAAGAATTGTACTTTTGAACATATCTCTTCTCGCATACAAGGTTTTAAGAAAAAAAAATATTTGGTAAAAAATCAAATAAAAAAGAACAAAAAAGAAAAAAGATACGCCTTTCCAACATAGAAATTACGTGTGTACTGAAAGAAACGTTGGTTTATTTAAGAACAGAGAGAAATGTCTGTCTGCGTTTAAGGGGTCTTATTTTAACTTGTATACGAAGAACCGTTTTAACAGACATCCTGAAGCTTCTCATGGTCCTTATGTAGGTAGGATTAGGAAAGTTCTAGTGGGTTCTGTCTCCCTGAATGTGGACTATGGCACATTCCCAATGTGTGTGCACCTCCTAAACATGTCCCTCACTGAGCCTGTATGCACAGCCCCTCCTGACAGTTCCTCCTCAATTTCATTCCTGGACCTTTTCCTTCTGATCATTAATGTTGAACTGACCTGAATATTTCTGTTACAGAGTATGTTTAATTTAACCTTACTTGATAGATTTTTTTTTAAGATTTATTTGTACTGTATGGCGGAATGTTACTTAGACACTGGTGAGCCAGGCTGAGGAATAGTTTTCACCTTGTCTAAATGAACTGTGGTATTTGGTCCAAGGTTTGGTTTTATGCTAATCAGTACCTCCTTGTTTTTACTCAATTTCACAGCTAAATGTTAGTGTCACAAGTGTCAGTAACCTTCCTTGTGTGTTTCTTAATTTCTTTTCTTTTTTTTTACTTACTGTTTTGTTAACTCAGTGACTTGGCATTTGAAATTCAAAATGAACAATAAACATTTTACACTCTTTCCAAGACACTTAAAGTCTGTGTTCTTTTAGCACTGCGGTGGAACGGCTCCATGTACCCTCACTGTGTTCTCGTTGAGTGTGTGTGTGTCGCGATGACACACACACTACACTATTGCGGTTGGTTGTTTAAATTTTGGATTTCTGGACCAATGTTGACGGGAGGTGTTTAGTGTTGCATTCTGAAGAGAGGACCCACATCTCCTCATAGTTTCACTGTAAGTCAAAAAGCAGTTTTTTTATATGGTAATGAATCCAGTATGAGTGGATTTGGATTTGTCGATTACTGGAATGAGATTGTGGTGTAATATCAAGGGCAGCCAGAAGGGGGAGTGTTAATCAACACTGCGAACAGTATGGAGGTCCTGAATGGATGAAGTGTCATAAAGCAGCTCTGCCCCCTCACCTTCACCCCACCACCACCAAATCACGCGTCACCTGTAGTCCACCATCATAGAATGCTAATGAAAATACAACGTCATGTCCTGCTACGTGAATCCATTCATCTAGGCATGCTTTGCAGGTCAGCTCCACGTCCAGGTGTGTGACTTGCTGTGCTGCTGTAGCCTGGGTGTCTGGCCGGCTCCACGTCCAGATGTGTGACCTGCTGTGCTGCTGTAGCCTGGGTGTCTGGCCGGCTCCACGTCCAGGTGTGTGACCTGCTGTGCTGCTGTAGCCTGGGTGTCTGTCCGGCTCCACGTCCAGGTGTGTGACCTGCTGTGCTGCTGTAGCCTGGGTGTCTGGCCGGCTCCGTGTTTCGTGACACCTGAAGTGACGTGACACCTGGAGAGGAGCCACCCTCCTCCTCCGTTGCTCTGCTCAGAATTCAGGAGAAGATCTATATGACATCAGCTGACTACACCTGCCCTGGCTGCTTCACCTGCTCAACACTACCAGCGGCTCTGAGGTTCCCTAACAACAGCATGCCTGCATCTGTAAGTCACCTGTGCTTTCTTTACAGCTGTAACAGTGTCGGCTTATTTAACTTGCTCATTTTATCTTGTATTGCTAAACTGAAGTTGTGAAAATTTCAGCTACTTGGAAGATTTTCGTTTTTAATTGATAATTCACAGTATAAGCTGTAATATACAAATTATAAAGACTTTTTATCTTGCAAATTCCAATTCATAATATCTGAATTTAAACTGGGTTTTGGTATTGAAAGGGATTCAGAAATGAAAGAAAATATTATAATAAAGCAGTTTTTGACATTGGTCAAGTACATTTCTTGTCTCTTAGTTCCAAGAAAATCCATTAGACACAGACCTGTTACAAAGATAACATCTTTATGTTTCCTCGTCAATGTATTATCATTACCATGGCACTTATAGCATAAACTGTCCATTAAGGTCTTATTTGATCTTACTTACAGTAACTCAAGGTTTATTTAGACCCTGATGAGACATGTATTAAGCTTCAGTTTTTTTTCTACAGAGCCAACACATTCATATTCGCAAGGGGCACATTTAAGTATAAAATTCTACTAAAATGTTTGCTTGACACAAATCCTGTAACCAAAGCATGTAGATCAGAGATGGGAAGCAGTGAAATGCAAATACTCTGTTACTGAAAGTTTTCTGGTATCGGTACTTTAGTTTACTTTTCTATGTATTTTTCGGACAACTTTTTACTTTCACTCCTTACATTTTTTACACAAATATCTGTACTTTCTACTTCTTACATTTTAAAGCCAGGCTTGTTACTTTAGTTTTAATCTGTATTTGATGGCATGATCAATATTATTTATTGTCATTGCATGCCTTTTTTCATTTCCTGGCTATCACGCACAACAAATGTAAGCTAGTCTACGGAGTGGCCATGGAGCAAGGCAGAAGCCAAAAAGAAAAAAAATACATTTTTTACACTTTTTGGTCTTGTGTTAGTGTTTGTGAAAAAAAAAGTTTTTAAAGCAAAAAAAAAGGTTTTGAAAAAAAGTTTTGGAAACATGAGTATCTGTACTTCTACTTGAGTGAAGGATGAGTGTTCTTTTGCCATCTCTGACGTAGATCAAGTTCTAACTAGACTAACGTAAATGTTGACATCCCAAAGTAGTTAGCTAATTGAAATGTCTCATAAGAGTGGAAGAGAATTATTGAGTTGTTAGATGACGGATGTGGCCTTTCTAATCTATGATGAAACCCTTTTGCCATAGTCCATATTTGTTTTACGACACTTCTCTATCAACACTGGCATCACATTGAGCTTCCTAATGGTTTTATTGCAGACATGGTCATGTCTGCTATTGCCTGCTAGACACTGAAGCATGGAGGGGGCCTTTGTCACAGTTCAGAAGATCTACTACCCATTACTATGCATATTGGGTATACCAGGTTTGTATCCTTTAACTTTTATTTTATTTTACTATTTTTAAAAGAACACATACATTTTTTATTGACTGTGATCAAATCTAGCCTCTAACTACTCTCAGAATCACATGAAATGGAAGTAACTAAAACATTTCTGTTTACCGTCATTCATATCCCTTCTCCAAGCCAACCTGTTCACATTCTACATGATCTGCTTCCGTAAGTGTGGGATGTCCAACACAGCTGTCATCTACCTGAGCTGCTTGGCCATCGTAGACGCCTTCTACCTGGTGTGGGTGAACCTGGTGGACCTTACGCTAACCTTCTGGCAGTTGCAGCCCTTCTGGAACTCTTACCCTTGGTGCAACATCCTCACTTTCCTGCAGTACAGCTCCCTCACCTGCTCCTCCTGGATCGTGGTGGTGTTCACCATCGAGCGTCACCTGGTCCTTAGCAGCACCACGGCCAAGCGGCACTTCTCCCAGGCCCGCGTGACCCGGCTCACCTGCGTGGCCATCATCCTCTTCTCCGCCCTGGCTTCTGTCCCCATGAGCTGGATCAACGAGGTGTCCACCGTGAACGTCACGGTGAAGGGGGAGCAGGTGGAGCTGCCCAGGTGTGTCTACAGGGATGCCACGTACACCACCGTGCTGGTGTGGATCACCACCTTCCTGTCCGGAGGGGTTCCCATCGTCCTGGTCATCCTCTTCAACTCCCTGATCGCCTGTCACCTGAGCCGCGCCAGCCAGCTGTTCACGGAGGTGGAGAGCAGGGCCATGAGGGGGCGGAGCACCAGGTGCATGGTGAGGAGAACCATCCTGCTGCTGGGTACAGTGTCCGTCACCTTCGTGGTGCTCATCCTGCCGCGCTTCGTCACCTACTGCATCCTGCGCACCAAGTACAACCACAAGGGCTTTGACAGGAACGACTACGGGATGATCATCAACGTGGTCAGCGACGTGGCCAACATGCTGCAGAACCTCAACTCCGCCACCAACTTCCTCCTCTACTGCGTGGTGAGCCGAGGGTTCCGCCGGGAGCTGATCCACGTGCTCACCTGCACGGTCAGAACCCGAGAGCTAGGATCTTTCTTCACCCACACCACCATGAAGGTCTTCTCTGTGCACCACAAGCAGCCTCCGGCCCCGGATCCTGTCGCTGTGGTTCTGACGCACCTCAAGCACACCCAGTAGACATGAGGGAGATGGAATGTTGGACTGGGATGCATTCGCTGAAGGCTACTGGACTTTTGAAATAACATTCCATTTATTTAGAATGATAGAAACCTTTTTTTCGAGGGAGTGTAACTTATTTAAAAAATGCCACCGTATGCTTGAATAGTAGTCAGTAGCATAAATGCATTGTTTTTACACAAAAAACAATGCATTTTTGCTTCCAAAAAATGGGAATGTAGCCTGATTCTATTCTAACTCTTCTTACATGTTTTATACAAGTTTTACATACTCTTTACAAGTTTTACACCATATCTATATTTATTATTTGCTCTAAGTTCCCTTTTTACAGTGCCAGCACTGTATGTCTAATCACATGTTTAATCACAGGGCTGGTGCTGTAGCCTCACCCACAACCAGTACGGCTAGTTCTTCAAATTCCAAGACTCCAACTGACAAAATGGCTTCGTTGTACAATCCACAACCCGATAGGCTGACCTGGGGTGAATGTCCCACATTATTTGCATAAAGCATAAGACCTGCCTGCTTTGCAGAACCAGATATCTTCCTCCTGAACAAAAACAGTGGGAATACTTCCTGCTCCTCCCAGACCTGGTTTCATTCTGACAGAGGAACACACACTTGTACTCTCAGGTAGGTGAAGCAAAGTCTGTACAGTAGGTTAGGACCACTGAAAGACTGTTTGTTTGTTTGAAAGGTAACAATATAGTTTGTCCTCAGTTCAGATTGGTCTACCGAACTGCATAGGGAGAGAGCTTGTTGGGAAAAATTGGGCGTTACTTTTGTAACTGACAGTTTAGCTGTATCCATGATACTTTTGTACTTTGTGACATTGAAAACAAGAGCACTAGTTAAACATTTATAGATGGCATGTTGATGTTTTACAGTTTGTTGATGTAACTCAAAGGTATGAAAGATTACTTTTAGTTGTTTATAGATGACTGACAAGATTGGAAAGACTGAGAATGTCTGAAAATGGCGACACCACATTCTTTAAGGCCACAAATGTAATTTCCAGAATGTTTTGTGTTATGTTTTTTTTTTGCTTGTTTCTCTTTTGACACAAAGGAACAATGGACTCATTCACAGGTAAGGCATGAGTCATCAGTTGTTTCCTTGAAATTGCCTTACAGAACACAAATTCACAGCATAAAACTGTGTCAATCTTCAACTCACATCAACCTCTCAGCTTGTCTTTAAAAAAAAACGTTTTCTGTTTCGCTGTTACCAGGTTCCTGCACACACAAAAGCATTCCTGTAGAAACCGATGAGTCCATGACATCATCCATGGACCTGGCATGGCTCACTTCCTGTCAGCGGTGCTCGGGGCCCGGGGAGAGACCCAGGGAGCGGTACAGGTCGTCCCCCGAGGAGACGTTCGACTACACATGCTTGGGCTCGCCAGAACTCCCTGAGACTCTCAGGACACCATCCCCGAGTGGGAACGTGAGCCAGCACCAGTCCCAGTTGAGAGACGCTGTCCTGCCTTGGGGGGACCTCTCTCCCCCCCTCCCCGACAGGCCTGACCCTCTGAACCCTGCCCACCCAAGGTCACACAGCCACAAGTGGGGTCAGCACAGGGATGAGCCTGGGGCTTACCAGAGGGAAGCAGAAATCTACCCACAATCTCCTGACCAAGCAGAGGAACACTCTGTTGAAGGAGCAGAGAGCTTAGAGCTTCCCTTGTCTCTAAAATCTGATTTTGACAACTTGCTGTGTCAACCAGCACAGCCATATAAATGTGAGCGATATTTTGTTCTTTGTACTTGACCTTTGTAGTGGTGGTTGTTGATTTACAGTAGCACAATATGCAGTAGCATAGTTCATGCTCAAACAAGATTCAATTATGTATTTTTTGGTGGTGGTGGTGGTAGTCCAAACCTATGCTATGTTTTACTTTACCTCGTGCAGGGAGCAGCCCAGTAGACCTCCCATTCCAGAGACGGCCTCCTCCACATCCAGCATGTCACGGCTGTACGAAACACCATCATTACATCCACCCACAGGAGAACCACCACCACCCTTCGGCCCGGTATAGCAAAACAATTCATTCAGACTAACAATTTCTCCTCCCTCCCGCTGGACTCCTGCCAGTGTGCTGGAGACGGTGGATCTCAAACAGCAGACATGACTCTCCTGCGATCCTCCCTAGGACTCTGGCCACGCAGAGCAGGCCCAGGGGACAGGAAGTCTCACGACCCCCCAGGATCACCCCTCCCCGGTTTGTGTCTCCACCCAGACAAGTGATGAGTGAGATCAGCGTGGTTCCCTCCTTCCCTGGCCTCCGCTCCCCAGGGCACTCTGCAGGCACTACACAGGAGATTAAGAAGACCATTTGTCTGCCTGACCATTGCAGTAAGGAACCTCCACAGCATTCATTGGTAGAGTGTAAATCCATTAGGAGCACACGGGTGATGGCTATTGTAAGGCGTTCACACCTTTTATTCCCCTCCCTCTCTGCAGGAAAGGTTTTCATCACATATTCTGTGGACACACACAAGGAGATACCTACATTTGTGTCGTTTTTGATAAACCAAGGGTTCAAACCATCTGTAAGTGAGCAAACATACACAGTGTGCAATCTTCAGTTCACCCGTTTCCTATTTGCATTTTTAAGTAATGCAATGTTTAAATCATACTTTCCTTCGACAGATTGACATATTCGAAAGTTCTATTAGGACTATGGATATCAATAAATGGATGGACACAAATTTAAAAGATGTAAGTTTAAACAATGAGATTTAAATGAACAGTGTGCCTGCAGTGGGTTCAGAGTGAGCTGAGATGTTGTATTGCAGAAGTCCATGTTAATCATCGTGGTAATCAGTCCCAAGTACAAGACAGATGTGGAAGGAGATGGAATGGATGAACATGGGCTCCACACCAAGTACATTCATACTCAGGTAGGTTGCACATTTTCTACACTGTTAGTGTGCCTTTAATTGGCATCAGAAAAAGATTGTTTTGAAGATTGTTCCTCTGTGTGTGAGGAAATTGTGTTTCTTATCTAAGTTTGGATGTGGCTGCTCACCTGCTTCACATAGGAATTCAAAACCTAGGAAAAATATATTATGATTAAACCATGCAAATCTGAAGACCCATCAGTATTCATATTGTGATTGGAAGCAGTAACAGCATCCAAACTGATCATCTCATATCCTCTCAGATCCAAAACGAGTTCATCCAACAGCGATGCCTCAACTTCCGGCTGGTTCCAGTCCTGTTTCCCAACGTCACCAAGGTGGGCACACTACAGAGCGACATTGAGATTACATATAGAGCAAACTGACTCAGCACATGCTATAAGACAGTATGTTCCTGGGTTCCTTTCAGAATCATGTCCCATCCTGGCTCCAGACCACCAGGATCTACCGTTGGCCTGACGACAGTAACGACCTTCTACTCCGTCTGCTGAGGGAGGAACGCTACATCCCACCACCCCTTGGCAAGGATCTGACTATAACTATGCGGCCCCTCTGAGTTCCGCTGTCGCCGACGCTCTGACCTTAGCGCTCGTCTTGCACTCGTTCCTCTGCATTCTCGAGACGAGTCGCCTTTTTGCTTTTCTGCTAGCTATATCAAAGGGAAATTATGTTTCAAAGTTACAAAGTAGCTGTTCGACTCGAATCTGCAATACAGTCCATTAACCGCATGGTGGCTGTGTTTGCTATCGGATGATTCAATTCTTCGTTTACAGTGAGTTACCTCCTTCTTCTTGTTTCGAATATTCAGTGTAACCAATTTGTTAATTAAATATACACCGTTTTATAAACCTCTCTCCATTTATTGAGTTACTTTTTTTGCGCAGAATAATATATTTTACTCCAATAGGCAGTATAGCCATAACCCTGTCCCTAAGTCTAACCCTAAATTAAAAAAATAGCGTTAGGGTTAGCTACCTTCTAGGGTTCTGCTACCTCACTTCGACGTAACCATGTTATTGGCTTAGGGTTAAGGTCAGCCGTTTCCCTAACCCTAAATTCACAAATGAGGGGTTAGGAAAACTACTTTACTAATGATGGGCTGCGTATTGACGCAGTCACAAAAAAAAAAGTGTATTTGGGCTCTTTCTCCAGAGGGGCAGATCAGCCAATCAGGGCAAATGGGCTGTTGCCCGGGCAACAATAGCTCGTACCTGTGCACGTCCCTGATAGGCACAGTAATGATTTAGATTTGAGAGTGAGCCAGCCTGTCAGTGACACATCCATCATCTGCCGTCTGCTTGAAAACTGAAGCAGGCGCTGGAAATACCTCCTCAGTTGTGCTAAACACAGGCACCTTATATGCAGTCAGTGATGGCTTCACTATCAGGGTTATTTGATCAAGACATATCACCATTTGTGAATGATCTGTTGGACATATCCACCTTGTCCTTGCTCATGTGGAGACCTGCCAAGAGACCAACAACATTTTTAAAGGTCTGTTGATGCTAAACCAGGGGCCCCTAACGACACCCAGGAGTTTCCTGAACTCGTAAATTCACTGCTTTGGTGATTGTTCCAACCCCGTCACTGCACTTGAGTGAGTCTTATCTGGCCAATCCAAAAGAACCACATTTGCTCTGCTGTGTCTGTTAAAATGAGGGTGAAGGGAAGACTTTTTCTTGTGCCTGTGTGGAACAGGAACAAGAGTGCCATAAGTGTCATCTTATCAGTGAGGAGAGTGATTAACTGGGGCAAACTGGGCTGTGCTTCAAGGTAAAGAAAACAAAAAAACTAGTCACCGAGGAGAGGCCCTTAGAAGTTATAGTTCATACCTGATGCAGGTGGAGGTGGACAGGCCATAGTCCCATTGCCATGTTCTGTTACCATGCTTGTGTAACAGACGTGACCGCGTCGCTGTTGGAGGTTCAATTGACTGCTGAATAGTTTCTCCTGTGCCTGATGGCTCCAGAGAGACAGCCAAACTCTCACTCAAGGTCACACACTCCCACGTACAAACGCTCCCACTCCATCCAGATGAAATGCTAATGAATTACTTTTCATCGTCAGCGAGCCATCGGGTGTGACATCTTCAGTGAGGTGGCTGCTTGGAAAGGCTTATGGCCCATTCAATAAAGGAGAAAATCGCGTGCTCAGCACACCCTCAGATGTACCATGGAAATCCACATTGAACAGTGTTCCAGAAACATAACATTCTAAAGACTTCATGCAAATATATTTCTCTTGTAGCATAAGGTCTAAATGGTGTTATTGTCTATTGTGTTATTGGTCTAAATGGTGTTATTGATCACAGATTGAACATGTCCGTCTATCAGCATGACATTGTCTTGTAGCCTACCATAATTTCTTCAATTGTACCAAATTACAAGCAACAGATTACAGGTTACATTACACTAAACTAGCCAACCTCAATAATGCCCCAATAAAAAGAGAATCGAAAAATGTCTTAAAGCCTATTTGTATAATATTTAAATCCTAGTCTGTTCACACTAACCAAGCCTAATAACCTTCTAACGGTTTACCTAATCTACATATATATTTCGCGAGCATATTTGACTTTTCCTGGCGGCTGCCGCCATAACAACGGCGTCCGGCTTCACCGCGGGGTGGCCCAGCTCAGCTAAACGAAGTGCAGAATCACAGACGGAACAAAACATCCAGGCATGCATTAGGATATATCCACCAATGAAACGTATACTTCCTTGTCTAGGAGCCAATGACAAACGAGACATGGTGGTGGTTCGTGCAGCAGTAGACTCGACCATCATGACTCCTCTGACCCGTGTGTGTGTTGGGAATGCGGCAGTGTCAGCAGCTAGCGAGCAAGTTTCCTAGTTAGTGTTGGCATAGGACAAAAGATGGGTTACTGAAAAAAACTGGTATTGATTATGCTTATCGTAAAGTGCCGTTAACTACGTTTAGATCTTCTGGAAAAAGAAGCCTTGTCGCGCCGCTGTGACAGTTCACAGGCAGTGGAGGCGACCATGAGAACTCCCGAGGATCTCTGCCACACTTGATTTTCTGTTCCAGACAATCTTGTTTGCAAGCCAAGCCGAAGACGTGCTTCACTGCTTGTTAGATTAATGACACAGCCTGGTGGAATATTTTCAGGACAAGCAACAACAGTGGCTGTACAGTCGCAGCACATCCGAAATTTAGAAGGATTTATTTGTTTAGTCAGTTTCACGGCGTTAGTTTGTAAGACATGGCTATATCGATGGTAGCCTACTCATTATGGTGGCTCGGTATTCTTCTAAAATGATAATACTGGGAGCTGCGAGTTTCAGAGTTTAAAATCTTGAAGACTGGACTGGTTGTCATAACAGACCGAACCTTTAACCACGTAGCCTGGATAAAGACAGTATGGACTCAACAGCTGCAGCTCGGATTACTCATATTTAGCTAGCCTGCCAATGAGCTTGCTAAAAAACATGGGACAATTCCTGACGCCCCCTCGCTGAAAAAAAGCAGGACTTTACCTATATGGGATTTCAAAGAAGATAATCGTCTTCTTTTGTTTTAGTATTGAATGTCGCCCCAATTTGTGCCTCACGCGCTTTCCTAGTTTTTCTCAGCAGTCATGTTTGCTGTCCGCATTGTTACCGCAGACTATTACATAGCGAATCCCATCAGAGACTTGGACGTATGTTACTCTGAATTCAGAGAGAATGATGTGAAGAAAGTCCCAGTGGTTCGGATATTCGGTGCAACACCAGCAGGTAATCTAGACCGCTTTGGTTCTTTCAATTCTGATTACGGTCACGCTGCAGCTTGGTACAGTAAGGTACTGCCACGCGGTGTGGTTCGAACATACACATTGCAAGAACATCACCAAGACTACATCTTTTTAATGCATCTAAATTAAACAGTAGTTACAGTCGAAGGTGTTTACATAGTCAGATGTCACGTTGTAACAAAGCCTGCAGCATCACTCACTATTCCGCCCGCCGTTTGTAACATGCACATCACATGGTGGCTTTGTTTTCAGTTTCGCTCTCCATTCTAGGGCGGTGGACGCCCCCCCCCCCCCCCCCCCCCACACACACACACACACACACCACACACACACACACATACGTTAAATCACCAGCTTTCAGTATTTGGCCCACTTTTCACCGTCCATTAACCATGGTCCAATACTACCCTATGATAGATGTTCTCCGTGTACTCTCTCGTGCTTCCTGATACCTGTGGAATCGTTGTGTTAAACAAAGGAAGAAAACCCTAAAAGTTCGGGCGGTGTATGTGTTAGTGGATGCTGCACATACAGGGATCGGAAGAGACAGTTCATTATGTAGTGTAATATTCACATTTGTAGACCTTTTGTTAATGAAACAGTAAAATCCTATCACTGTAGGCTAAAGGTGCCACCGCATTCTCATTCTGTAAAGCTAACAAGTGGTCTCGTGCCTCCATTGTCAGACCAACTCCAGAGGATGGTCAGATACGATCTCACTGACAACAGACACAGCCTGAATATGTAGCTCTGTGCTTCTTTGCAATCTGCTGCTGGCTTTAAGCTTTTGGTTTCCTGCGTCTTTTTGCAGTTGAACTTTCCTCGTTTCCACTCAGTCGATGGATCATTTGTGGCTTCGTTGGTTTTGTATTTTCCACATGAAAATGACATCAGCATCTGGAACACATCGAGGACGTCTTTATTTTTCAATTGGAAGAAATGTCTCAGCTGAAATGTGCCTTTGAAAAACACTGTGGCTCTTGTGGGCCTCACCAGTGTAAACCTGTTGGCAGTTTTTGTTTGTGTTTGTTGTTGTGTTTGTTGTTGTTTATCAGTGTGGGTCCGTCTGAACTACCCAGTGTGTGACACGCCTGATGTCCTCTCATCTGTCACCTCCACACCTTGCATTACTGGATTTAAAACCTCCAGTCTCTCCCCTCCACAGACACTCCAACATTCCCTCCGATATTTGACACCACACTTCCTGTTTCCTCCTTGTTATACACCATTGGTCGTCTCCCCAGGGCCCAACCCTGCAGAAGCATGTTGGCCAGTCACACTGTTTTGCTCTCTGAGTTGTCTGGCACACAGGAGCTTGACCTACGCCCCACCCTCGAGTCTGCACCGGGATGTGGCTTTCTAACTTACACTGTCAGGATGTTAGCAGAGTGGGCCTCCACTGTTGACTGTGATAAACATGAAAGAGTCTACATGTTGTAGACTTTCTGCAGTGCCCTTTTGATCAGGTCTTTTCCCCAGTGCGGCTGATGATGTATGGTGGGACTCCTGATTGCCGAACAGTCAAATTATAATGCTCCCAAGTGCAGTTGAAATCAGTAGACAAATTCATAGTCTTCAAGAAAGCACTTGCACATCTCCGTCGTGTGTTATCAAGCTTGATTGAAGGTTCCATCGTCATGATACGAAGTCTGACTTTGGGGACGTTGAATTTGCTGCAGTGATTAGAGGTCCAACAGCGTTATCCCGTTTGTTTACAGGCAACATCCACAAGCTGGCATTCCTCACTGCCTGCACTGGGCCTTTAAGAGGCACATTGTTTTTAAATGGTGTGTATGTTTTTAAATGGTGTGTGTGTGTGTGTGCGCTCATGCTTCGCACGTGTTTGTGTGTAAGGTAGGGGAAACATGCATGACAAATTGACCTGAATGAGGCGGTCAAGCAAAGAAAAAAGGATAAAATGGGGGCCCTCTACCAGGTCTCTCCTGGCCCCTGGCCTCTTGCCCCCCTCCCCTCCTCTGTCTCTCTCTCCAGGGGGACTGTAATGCCGCCTGAAGGAATTCCTCTCAGGTCCATTAACAGGATAATGGGTGGGGAATTCAAAGACCTGTCGGCTCATTAGTCATAAGGGCATTGTCTCCTGAATTGTTTACCTCCCCTTTCATATGTATTTATTGGATTTTCTCCTCATTCTTTGACTTTACAGCGATATTTTGTATTACCTAAACGTTAACGCAACACATTAGACGCGCTGTGAAGTTATCGTACATTTGTGTCACTGTTAATTCACCTGAGTCCCTTTCAAGATTTCATTCAAATGGGTCTGTTTCCTAGAGCCAGAAAGGGCTGCAGGACAGGAGTGGGCCGCTGATGTGAGGGAGGAGGGAGCTCTGAATACTGAGATCAGCAGGAACTCTGCTCCCTGATAATCCCACCGCCTGTGAAGTTATTGTGAAGAAATCTGGGGCCCAGGTCCACTCCAGATCTTTAAAAAGACAGTCAGGATGAAGGGGCCTTCCAGTGAACTGGAACACACACACACGCACGCTCACACGCACCATACAAATACACAACCCCCTCACTGCCTTACTTGGTCTTCCAGCCCTTTTGTTTACCCTTTTCCAACTCCTTCTTTGGACGTCCTCTCCGTAAGGCGGTCCAATCATCAGGCTCCGCCGCCTTCTGACCATCCAATCAGCAGGCTCCGCCCCCCTCTGACCATCCAATCAGCAGGCTCCGTCCCCCTCTGACCATCCAATCAGCAGGCTCCGTCCCCCTCTGACCGTCCAATCAGCAGGCTCCGTCCCCTTCTGAGGTGTCTTCATTCCTGCTCTGAAGAGACGACTTTGTCTCACGTCCTGTTTCTATCACAGAGGCTCCACAGAGGCTCCACGTCATGCTAAGAATGTTTGGAGTGCTAAAACCAAACACAACGAGCCTCTTTCACTCAGGATATCAATCACATGCAAAGCAGAGAGGTGTTTTGGTCTGTCTGACTGACCCAAGTACCAGCGGTGGTCTTTCTAGAGGATTACAGTGCACTAAAAGCTGAAAAGTCCAGTAATTTCATGAGGTTTGGATGACCTACTGCTGCAGGCTACAAGGCCCTAGTCGACCATATCCTAGGACCTAGCCTACTGTAGCCTCCCCTGTGGCAGTGCAGTGAGACTCGAATGCCTGTAGTCTAGACTCCGTAGCCTGTAGCCTGGATCTGACCTGGGGTTGGGAGGTAGGCCTTAGTCCTGACTGAAGGGAGGATTTCCTGAGGCCTCTCCCCCCCCCCACCTGTCTCTCGAGGTTTCTCTGTACAGTACACAGATGCCCTTGCTGCAGCGGCCAATCCTGGCTGATTGATGGCTTTAATGGCTCCCTCCGGTTCCATAACGGGGACTAGAATGCATCACTGGTGGGGGCAGGACTTTACCGCAGTATCCATCCTCCTGTTCCCTCCGCCTCCTCCTGCCTTCCTCCTGCCCCCCTCTCCTCCTGCCCCCCTCTCCTCCTGCCTTCCTCCTGCCCCCCTCTCCTCCTGCCCCCCTCTCCTCCTGCCTTCCTCCTGCCCCCCTCTCCTCCTGCCCCCCTCTCCTCCTGCCTTCCTCCTGCCCCCCTCTCCTCCTGCCCCCCTCTCCTCCTGCCCCCCTCTCCTCCTGCCTTTCTCCTGCCCCCCTCTCCTCCTGCCTTCCTCCTGCCCCCCTCTCCTCCTGCCCCCCTCTCCTCCTGCCCCCTTCTCCTCCTGCCTTCCTCCTGCCCCCCTCTCCTCCTGCCCCCCTCTCCTCCTGCCTTTCTCCTGCCTTCCTCCTGCCCCCCTCTCCTCCTGCCTTCCTCCTGCCCCCCTCTCCTCCTGCCCCCCTCTCCTCCTGCCTTCCTCCTGCCCCCCTCTCCTCCTGCCCCCCTCTCCTCCTGCCTTCCTCCTGCCCCCCTCTCCTCCTGCCCCCCTCTCCTCCTGCCTTTCTCCTGCCTTTCTCCTGCCCCCCTCTCCTCCTTCCTTCCTCCTGCCCCCCTCTCCTCCTGCCCCCCTCTCCTCCTGCCCCCCTCTCCTCCTGCCCCCCTCTCCTCCTGCCCCCCTCTCCTCCTGCCCCCCTCTCCTCCTGCCCCCCTCTCCTCCTGCCTTTCTCCTGCCTTCCTCCTGCCCCCCTCTCCTCCTGCCCCCCTCTCCTCCTTCTCTCAGCCTTGGCCTGGGTGACAGGCAGGTGTCTACTGTACCTTCCAACCCTCAAACATGGCTCATTCCCCTCCTGAAACTCATCACAGCTCAAGGTACAGCTTACTCCAGACACAACTTCTATCTCCAGTCGACACAACAGATTAGAGGGGATATTAACGTTGTGTAACTCTGTGATAGAACTCTGAAATTCGACATGAATAACCCAGTGTAGAGGACGTGTAGCGTTGTAGGTTCCTCCTGTCATCTCTCCGTGGGGCTGGGGCACCTGCCCAGGTGAGTCATGTCAGGGTGCAGAGTAGAGGGGCTCGTCTCTCCTATCCCCTCATCCACTTCCGTGACCCCAGTGCTCAGCCCCGTCTCAGCCCCGTCACCAGGCACTGTGAAAGCCCAGAGAGCTGAGCTAGACTGTGAAATTGCTGCTAATGGCCCAGGCTGTTGTTTTTTTTCCTGCAGTTCACAGTAGGGCTCCTGTACTTTGATGCCCCGTCTGCATCTTTCCACTCACCTCTCTGTTTACGCCTGGCCTGGACACCTCACACCTTTAGTAGCTACACCTTCTGAGTGAGAGGGACAATTTCTAAGCTTTTTGTTTGATTAGGCTGTGCCAGTCCCCAGACTTGATCGATAGGAAACATGTTGTGGTAATAATACTCTAAACTTGGCTGTCTGTCTGGCTGGGAGTGGTTGGCTGGCTGGTTGGCAAGCTCCAACTGGTGAAATCGTGGTAGGTGTTCTGCTTCTTCAGATAACTGTACAGGAGGGAACACATGCTGGAGAGGAGGCTGACGAACAAGGCTGAGTGTCCCCGGCCTATACAGACGCAGGATGAAGAGCTTGTCCATAAATGCCTGCCTTAACCACATTACAGGGGAGCAGGGCAGACAAGCAGGCAGACAGACAGGTCTCAGTGTGGAGGGGGAGATGTTTCCAGGCAGTAGCTTGTGGCTGTCTCAGGGTAACGTGATTAGCTGGGTGAAGGATCTGCAGCTGGATCTGCATCTGTGGCCAGTGTGAGGATTCATGGAATGAGATCGGCCAAATCTGCTGGGAGCTGAGGTGTTCCTCTCCTGCTCCTTTGTGGAGGCAGAAGCTGGGAGCGGGGAGAGGGGCCCTGGGGCTCCTGGGACGATGGTCCCTGGTGATGGAAAACTCTGCTGTGATTAACACCTTCTTTAAGAGAATGAAAGAATTTGCCAGAGAGAGAGAGGGGAACATGAATTGGAATGAGAGAGCGCTTTGGACTAGTCATGCTGTGCCTTTCAATCTGGAAGTTAATGGTGCACACACACACACACACACACACGCAAATGGATTAGATTCTCATCAGTAGGTCTTTCCGGTAGGAATCTGAAAACAGAGTTTGCTTTCTAGTGATGATGATGAGGACTGTCTCCCTGTACGGACCAGCATCTCTTAAAGTCGACCGTTACAAGGATGCAGAACGTCTCGATCAATTTTTAATTCCTCAGCACTGTACACAGCCTGTATGAGAGGCAGGCTGATTAAAGGGGGAGGGGAGAGATGTTGAGAAAGCCTGGCTCTAAAAATAGCAGGGCTTGTTTTTAAATGCACCCTAGCCTGCGTCTGTTGTAGAGTTAGGGAGGGTAGGCATGGGGGGGGGGGGGGGGGGGATGAAAGCTGGCTGACCAGAAATGATCTTGTGCCGTCTCCATTTTGAAAATAATGTCACGCTTTCCTCCTTCTAAAAAACATATTTTCACAGAAGAGAAATGTCTCAACCTGTTCACCATTTCCCCTTTGTTCTCCTTCCATATTTGCTTTTGTGTCAAGGCAATATCTCAGCTGTAATTTAGTGTGTGTGTGTGTGTGTGTGTGTGTTTGTGTGTGTGTGTGTGTGTGTGTGTGCGTGTGTGTGCGTGTGTGTGTGTGTGTGTGTGTGTGTGTGTGTGTGTGTGTGTGTGTGAGAAAGCCAGAGAGTGCACGTGTGAGATCTCACTCGTCTAATGCACCAATCGCACCTCCCCTCCGCCTGGTGATGTGTAGCAGGCAGGCATGCCGTGAATATGAAATAGAATCGCAGAGAAAGACGAGGGCAAGCACATTCTAGAACGCTTTCGTCGGCCTTGTCAAAACTGCCAAACACAAGACTATTAAAACCCCATGGACTCGCGTGGATGAGGTCAAATAGAAATTCGAATTAAATATACATTCTAGTGTTTACACATCTCTCCCCATTCGCTTCTTTACTGGTGCATAGGACACCCGTCTACCCCAACAAAGCAAAATGTAAACCAAAACAAATTCCTGTACACTGCCAACCCACATGGAACCAGTAAACTAGCATCACCTCGACTGGATCTGATCTAGCTAGAAGTCTGATCTCTCGTGTCTTCCACCAAGCTAGCCTGACTTCACCCTGGTGTCTGGCTGCGGGGCTCCTCTTCATAGGGTGGAGGTGCTGTGTAGAGGACAGCTTTCGGCTCAGCCCAGCTCGTAGGGTTGCCACTAGGGGTGGTGGGGGGGGGGGGGGGGATCGTGAATCGATTTTTAATCGAATCATGAACCCAATAATCGAATCGTGAGGTACCAAAAGATTCCCACCCCTAGTTGCCACCCGTTCCGTTTTTCACAGGATTGTTTGAACGAATGTCCCGGTAAAAAAAATAAATGTATTTTCCAATTTGAATTTCATAGTTTTAAATAAAACCTAATTTGTCATTTCCTTCTACCGCTGCTCTATTTTCTTCCTGGCTACATCCAATTTTGCGTCCATAAATGGGTAAAACACAGCGAAGATTAGCCATGTGTACTTTTATTTGATTGGTAGCAAAAATACCGCTCTTTTTCTAGGGCTCTGGCCACAGTCAAAAACATCACTAACGTCACAACTTCAAACCTGCGCGCGCGATTACGTACAGCAGAACATCAGTTCAGTAGCTTGTTAGTTTCCGGGAGATACCTAGCTAGCTAAAACGGCAAAAAGACAGCAGCAGAAACGACACAAACACAGGCCAGGGTGATAACATTGTATGTAGCTAGCTATGTTTCCAGGCTGTGATATCAACTGGATATCTCCAGGTGAGCAAAAGGGTACATAATACCTGCTAGGCTGTGCTTTTCTGTAGCTGATCTGATCTGTAACCGATCTCCAAAGCACCTCTCCCGCTCTTCCCCTTTATCATATGATCCCCACCTTTTCTGTGTCTCTGTGTTTCTGTCTCTGTGTTTCTGTCTCTGTGTTTCTGCGTCTCTCTTTCTCTCTTGCTCCCTCTTCTCTCTCCCAATCCATCCCCCTCTCTCTTGTTTCTCTCCTCCTCTGTCTCTGTCTCCCCCTCTGTCTCCCCCTCTGTCTCCCCCTCTGTCTCCCTCTCTCTCTCTCTCTCTCTCTCTCTCTCTCTCTCTCTCTCTCTCTCTGTCTCTCTGTCTCTCTGTCTCTCTCTGTCTCTCTCTGTGTTTCTGTCTCACAGAGGTACTCAGGATGAGACTAGCTGGCCATGCTGATAAGGATCTACAGTGGCGCTGTGTGGAGGTGCCGCAGGTCCAGCGCATTAAAATGGAGACACAATGGGTTTATTTGATCCCATATCTCTCTTATTAATACCATTAAGGAGGGGACATTTACATAATGCCTTCATTTCATCACTGCTTCCACATTCAGACGGCGCTGACTCCTGTGCAGTGTTTTCAAACAAGATTAGACGACGCCTCGGTCGTTTATTGTCTTAAACCCCTTCAGACTGCGGGACAAGGCCTGCGTGGTCCGCCTGGCTCGTAGGAGATGTGTGTTTGATTATCAGCAGTCCTGGATCGTAGGCTAGTTACATTTACATTTAGTCATTTAGCAGACGCTCTTATCCAGAGCGACTTACAGTAAGTACAGGGACATTCCCCCGAGGCAAGTAGGGTGAAGTGTCTTGCCCAAGGACACAACGTCATTTTTTTGGCACGGCCGGGAATCGAACCATCTACCTTCTGATTACTAGCCCGATTCTCTAACCGCTGAGCCACCTGATTCCCTCACGCCAGCAGGCTTTAGTCTCCACGCAGCCCCTCTTTCATCCTCTGTATCAGAACCCCCTGTATCTGCTGAGGTGTGTGTGTCTGTGTTTGTGCGTGTGTGTGTGTGTTTCTGTGTGTTCTCTGTCTGACTGATGGGTCTACCTACTTCTGTCTGACTGGGAGCAGAGACACTGAGGATTCCCTGCTGGTCACACTCAGTGGCTCCTCCCTCCCTCCCTCCCTCCCTGTTTCCCTCTCTCCCTCCCTGTCTCCCTCCCTCACCTCTTCTCTGTTTCTCCTCTCTCCCCTGTTCATATGTCCTCCTGCAGCCTTTGTTCTCTTCCAAATAAGGAGTGAAGTCTCCTCTGAATGCAGGTCCCTGTTTCCTCCCCTCTCTCCTGCTGTCTGACTCCCATATCCCTGTCTCCCTCTCTCCTGCTGTCTCTCTGACTCCCATATCCCTGTCTCCCTCTCTCCTGCTGTCTGTCTGTCTGTCTGACTCCCATATCCCTGTCTCCCTCTCTCCTGCTGTCTCTCTGACTCCCATATCCCTGTCTCCCTCTCTCCTGCTGTCTCTCTGACTCCCTCTCTCCTGCTGTCTGTCTGACTCCCATATCCCTGTCTCCCTCTCTCCTGCTGTATGTCTCCCTCTCTCCTGCTGTCTGTCTGACTCCCATATCCCTGTCTCCCTCTCTCCTGCTGTCTGCCTCCCCCTCTCCTGCTGTCTCTCTGACTCCCATATCCCTGTCTCCCTCTCTCCTGCTGTCTGTCTGTCTGTCTGACTCCCATATCCCTGTCTCCCTCTCTCCTGCTGGTATCTCCCTCTCTCCTGCTGTCTCTCTGACTCCCATATCCCTGTCTCCCTCTCTCCTGCTGTCTGTCTGACTCCCATATCCCTGTCTCCCTCTCTCCTGCTGTCTCTCTGACTCCCATATCCCTGTCTCCCTCTCTCCTGCTGTCTGTCTGACTCCCATATCCCTGTCTCCCTCTCTCCTGCTGTCTGTCTGACTCCCATATCCCTGTCTCCCTCTCTCCTGCTGTCTCTCTGACTCCCATATCCCTGTCTCCCTCTCTCCTGCTGTCTGTCTGACTCCCATAACCCTGTCTCCCTCTCTCCTGCTGTCTGTCTGACTCCCATATCCCTGTCTGTCTGTCTCCCATATCCCTATCTTCTCTCCCTTTCTCGCTTGCACACTCTCTCTCTCTTCCTTTCTCTCTGTCGCGTCTGTTTCTCTCTCTCCCTCTGTTGTCTGTCTCTCTCCCTCTCTCGCTCCCTCCCTCCTCCCTGTGTCAGGAGCGGTCTGTCTGCAGGTTTCATGTCAGTGTTTCTACAGGACAAGGGCAGGAAGCACAGAGTGACCGGCTTAGTCGTGCGTGCGTGGGACTGAAGCCTGCGCTGCCCTCTGTGCTGCCCTCTGCTCTGCGCTCTGCTCTGACCCTGTCAACCTGACCCCCCCCTCTGTCCCCCCCAGACCCCCAGTCACATACCTGAACTCTAACACAGTGACAAGCAGTACTGGAAGCTCAAGAGGGTGAGTGTGCGTTTGTGAGGGGCAGTCTAATCCAGTTGGACAGATCCCTCCTGGTGTGGGTGTGTGTATGTGTTGGTGCGCGTGTGTGTGTGTGTTTATGTGTGTTGATCCTGACTTGGTGTTTACACAAAACACTGCACATCTGTATTCAGTGTAAGGTCCTGAGAGGAGCTGAATGTGTGGCTGTGCTGTCCTGAGAGGAGCTGTATGTGTGGCTGTGCTGTCCTGAGAGGAGCTGTATGTGTGGCTGTGCTGTCCTGAGAGGAGCTGTATGTGTGGCTGTGCTGTCCTGAGAGGAGCTGTATGTGTGGCTGTGCTATCCTCACTCCCTGTTGGGGTAGAAGGCTCAGCATGTGAGCTCTAACTGAATGAAAGTCCTGCTCCTCCCTCTGTTCCTCCTCCTCTATATCCTCCCCTCATTCACCTCATTCACCTCCTTCCCCCTCAACATCTCTTTTCCACTGCAGTGTCGAGGCTTCTCTCTGTGGCTGGCTCCTCAGGAGGAGGGGCTGGGGCCGGGGCTGGGGCTGGGTCCGGGGCTGGGGCCGGGGCTGGGGCCGGGGCCGGGGCTGTCGCGGGCCTCTGATGTCCTCCATCATCAAGTGGAGCTCTGGTCAAACACACAAGGGTTTTGTGTCTGAAGTGTTGGGAAGAAAGCAGCCAGGATTACACAGTTCGTCCTCCTAAAGCTAATTACATTCTAACTCTCTCATTTGCTCTCGTCTCTCTCTCTCTCTCTCTCTCTCTCTCTCTCTCTCTCTCTCTCTCTCTCTCTCTCTCTCTCTCTCTCTCTCTCTCTCTCTCTCTCTCTCTCTCTCTGTGTCTCTCTCTCTCTATGTCTCTGTCTCTGTCTCTCTCTGTCCCTGTCTGTCTCTATGTCTCTCCCTCCCTCACTCTCCATGTCGATCTCTCTGTAGATCTCTTTCTCCGTCAGTCTTGCCAATATTGCTCTCTCTGTCTCTTGTCTCACGCTCTTCTCCTGCTGTGTGTCTGTTGGTAGTTGTCTGTTTTTTGTTCTGGGTAATTCTCTCTTTGAGTTTCCTCCAGATGAAGGCTGTGTGTGTGTACAGCCTCTCTACCTAGCCCTGTGTAGCAGAGAGCACACACTGTCTGGACTGCCTGCGATGGTGTGTCTGATTGATTGATTGATTGTGTGTGTGTGTGTGAGGCACTGTGTGAACCTCCTGTGGTGTGAGCGCAGTTGGATGTGGTAGAGCATTGATCGACAGAAGGTTTGGCACACGTCTCTCACTCTCTCTTTCTCTCTCAGTCGCTTTCTCTCTCTCGCTCTCTCACCCCCCCCAGCTGGTGAATGTGCTGTGTGTGTGTGGGGGGGGGTCAGGTGTGCTGACTGCCAGGTGAGGCCCATCAGCCTCCTGCCCGCCTCTCTTGTCTATCTCCACGTCTCTGCTGTCGACGCTGTCCAGAGGTCCACACTCTACTCTCAGCACAGGAGTCCACTGCTCCTCTCAGCACAGGAGTCCACTGCTCCTCTCAGCACAGGAGTCCACTGCTCCTCTCAGCACAGGAGTCCACTGCTCCTCTCAGCACAGGAGTCCACTGCTCCTCTCAGCACAGGAGTCCACTGCTCCTCTCAGCACAGGAGTCCACTGCTCCTCTCAGCACAGGAGTCCACTGCTCCTCTCAGCACAGGAGTCCACTGCTCCTCTCAGCACAGGAGTCCACTGCTCCTCTCAGCACAGGAGTCCACTGCTCCTCTCAGCACAGGAGTCCACTGCTCCTCTCAGCACAGGAGTCCACTGCTCCTCTCAGCACAGGAGTCCACTGCTCCTCTCAGCACAGGAGTCCACTGCTCCTCTCAGCACAGGAGGCCACTCTCCTCTCAGCACAGGAGGCCAAACGAAGCACAGCTCACAGCGTCACCCCTCTCCTGTCCTCAGTCCCCCACATGGAATTCTCAGTGTTCCTCTGTTGTCATGCCGATGCGTGGTGTCTCCTCGGTGGCTGGTTGCTCTCCAGCGGCCCAGTGCTGACGTCAGGCCGTGCCTGGGCCCCTGGCCTGCAGCCCTGCTCCTGTCTGGCCGGGCAGAGGGCCAGGGAAGGCCTGGCTGAGGAGGGCAGGAGGGGGGAACCTGGCTGGGTCTGCCCCAGCTCACAGCCCAGAGGGCCGGGGAGATCTGGGGCTTGTTCTCCAGATCTGGCCCAGAATCTCAGCCCTCCTGCTCAGCGTGTACACATGCTACAGCACTCCAGGACACAGTGCAGCCTGTGACTCCCTGGGTGGGTAGGAGAGGGAGGGAGGGAGCTAATGAGTCTCTTGTATTTGGGTGTTTGGAGGTGTCACCCTGGCCTGTTGCAGGTGGTAGTTTGGAGGATTGTGGTGGATTGTGAGGCTGCTATGTAGCCTCCAGAGAGAGGCTGAGTGGTGAGGATGAGGCTTGGGCATGTGTTGCTTCAGCTGGGTTTCATCTCAGATGGTAGAAGGGTGCATTCTCTCACTCTGTCTCTCTCCCTCCCTCTAATTCTCCCTCCCTCTCTCTGAGGATCCAGCAGTGTGTAACAGGGCTGGGAGAGATCAGAGGCAGCTGTACTGTTTCCCTGCCAGAGACCTCTCCTGTGCTGCCTGGGAGAGACCAGGCCTCCTTCCTCCTCTTCCTTCCTCCTCTTCCTCCCTCCTCCTGCCTGCTCCCTCCTCATCCTCCCTCCTCCTCCCTCCCCCTCCTTCTCCACCTCCTGCTTCTGCTCTACAGCAGCAGGAAACAAGCATTTGCTGGAGCACTTCGAAGGATTCCTGATTGGAGAGATGGCGTCTGCATTTATTCTAGTTCCAGATAGCGGTCTCAGCGCCGTCCGTGCCGGGGGAGAGGGAGGAGGGGTTAGGGTCTGAACAGCGTGTGGTAAACGAGCGTTCCCTGACACACACACACACACACACACAGGTCTGTCAGTGTAGGTGTGTCCCCATTGGCAGTTGAGCTGTAGGGGGGTGGTGGTGCTGTAAACAGATCAACACACTTAAACCCCCCTCCCTCTGTCTGCTTCAGTTCAGCTGACCCACACAGACCAGGACAGAAATAGCATCCTGCCTAGCCGTGTGAGTAAACTCTCTCACACACACACAAACTTATGCACACACAAACACACACACACGTGCATTGCAGGATCAGCATCTCGTTGACATGGCAAAAACAATCCCAGATTTTTTTTGATTCCCCTGTCCTTCAAAAGAGGCCACCAGTGTTGACTGATTTTCAGCTGTGTGTGCATGTGCAGGAGAAGACAGAGTACGGTATACGACCCTGCGTAATGAGTTTATAAAGCAGTGGCATAAATTTCCTCCTTCCTTTTTTTATGGGCTGATCACTAGCAGGAGATCACCCCTCCCCCCCCCCCCCCCCCACCCCCCTCTCGCCTAAAGATAATTTAGGGAGCAGATGATTGGAGTAAATCCATTACAGAGATGGGATTTAAAGGAGCGCCTCCTCTCTCTCTCTCTCTCTCTCTCTCTCTCTCTCTCTCTCTCTCTCTCTCTCTCTCTCTCTCTCTCTCTCTCTCTGTCTCTCTGTCTCTCTGTCTCTCTGTCTCTCTGTCTCTCTGTCTCTCTCTCTCTGTGTCTCTCTCGCCTGTTTTCCCTCTCTCCTCCCTCTCACTGCAGTCTGTCTGCCCTGCTCCCTCCCTCTCTCTGATGGGGGCTCTCTGTAGTGGCGCAGCAAGTCATCCACGAACCGCAGAACAGAGGCGTCACGTGAGATATGCAGCGTGATACACACACACACACACACACGGTTCAGAATATCAGAATGCTGTTCGTCTGATGAAACCCCCAGCATGTAGTCCCTCCCCCCAGCATGTAGTCCCTCCCCCCAGCATGTAGTCCCTCCCCCCAGCATGTAGTCCCTCCCCCCAGCATGTAGTCCCTCCCCCCAGCATGTAGTCCCTCCCCCCAGCATGTAGTCCCTCCCCCCAGCATGTTGTCACTCCCCCCAGCTCTGGGTCTACTGTCATGGGTTTGTAACTACCTGTGTTGCCGGGACAACTGAAACGGTCATGGGTTTGGAACTACCTGTGTTGCCGGGACAACTGAAACGGTCATGGGTTTGGAACTACCTGTGTTGCCGGGACAACTGATGAAGTCCTCAGGAGGAGGCCAGAGCTTGAAGGATGACTCAGGATAACTGCACAGGCAGCACAGGCAGCAGCACTGGCAGCACAGGCAGCAGCACTGGCAGCACAGGCAGCACAGGCAGCAGCACTGGCAGCACAGGCAGCAGCACAGGCAGCACAGGCAGCACAGGCAGCACAGGCAGCAGCACAGGCAGCACAGGCAGCACAGGCAGCAGCACAGGCAGCACTGGCAGCACAGGCAGCAGCACTGGCAGCACGGGCAGCACAGGCAGCACAGGCAGCAGCACTGGCAGCACAGGCAGCACAGGCAGCAGCACAGGCAGCACAGGCAGCACGGGCAGCACAGGCAGCACAGGCAGCACAGGCTCTGGTGATTAACAGTTGATGTTGGGTTGTCACTTCCTCTTTTTGTGTCTTAAACAGACACACACACACACATGCTGTCTCTCTGGCAGAGAGGTGGGTTGTCGAGGTGTGAAGACCAGACAAAAGATGGGATCTTTGTCTGCTATATCTCTGTATCTATACATCTGTTCCTCCTCTCCCTCCTCCTCCTCCTCTCCCCTCCTCTGGTGTCTCTACATCCACCTCCTCCTCCTCCTCTCCCCTCCTCTGTTGTCTCTACATCCACCCCCTCCTCCTCCTCTCCCCTCCTCTCGTCTCTACATCCACCCCCTCCTCCTCCCCTCTCCTCCTCTCGTCTCTACATCCACCCCCTCTTCCTCCCCTCCCCTCCTCTCGTCTCTACATCCACCCCCTCCTCGTCTCCCCTCCTCTGTTGTCTCTACATCCACCCCCTCCTCCTCCCCTCCCCTCCTCTCGTCTCTACATCCACCCCCTCCTCCTCCCCTCCCCTCCTCTCGTCTCTACATCCACCCCCTCCTCCTCCCCTCCCCTCCTCTCGTCTCTACATCCACCCCCTCCTCCTCTCCCCTCCTCTGTTGTCTCTACATCCACCCCCTCCTCCTCCCCTCCCCTCCTCTCGTCTCTACATGCACCCCCTCCTCCTCCCCTCCCCTCCTCTCGTCTCTACATCCACCCCCTCCTCCTCCCCTCCCCTCCTCTCGTCTCTACATCCACCCCCTCCTCCTCTCCCCTCCTCTGTTGTCTCTACATCCACCCCCTCCTCCTCCCCTCCTCTCGTCTCTACATCCACCCCCTCCTCCTCCAGACCTGACTGGTGTCTCATCTGTTTGGCTCCACGCCAGCATGCTCGCTCAGAGCTGGCTCAGAGCAGACCTGTGTGTGAGAGACCCTCTCTGGTGTGTGTGTGTCTGTTTAACTATGTGTACCTCCGTGTGTCCATACCTCCGTGTGTGTGTGTGTGTGTGTGTGTGTCAGTACCTGCCCCTGTCCTCTGCGCTCAGACAGAGCTCCATCATTAGCATATCCAGACACCCAGGTAGGCGAGAGCTGGTCCTGTCTCTCCACAGAGGTATGTTAACAGTACTGTTAGTTTCATTAACCTCTCCTTCCCCCGCCCTCCTCCCTGCTGAGGAGCAGGTTGAGTTCATGCCCGGGTATCACAGCCTCTTCTTAGAGCAGCCGCAGATCTGCCTTGTGTTGGCCTTCCCTCCCCGACGCCTACCGGACTGGACCTTCACACTGGACACCCACCGATGCTGCTGGCCTTGTGGACCGTGCAGTAGCCATGCTTTGTCTTGCCGTATTGTACTGCTTCAGCCTAGTGTGTGTGAGTCTCTGTCTGTGTGTGTGTGTGTGTCTGTCTGTGTGTGTGTGTGTCTCTGTCTGTGTCTCTGTGTGTGTGTGTGAGTGTGTGTGTGTCTGTGTGTGTGTGTGAGTGTCTCTCTGTGTGTGTGTGTGTGTGTGTGTGAGTGTCTCTGTCTGTGTGTCTGTGTGTGTGTGTGTGTGTGTGTCTGTCTGTCTGTGTGTGTGTGTGTGAGTGTCTCTCTGTTTGTCTGTGTGTGTGTGTGTGTGAGTGTCTCTGTGTGTGTGTCTCTGTCTGTGTGTCTGTGTGTGTGTCTGTCTGTGTGTGTGTGTGTGTGTGTGTGAGTGTCTCTGTGTGTCCTGAGGGCCCAGTTCCACAGGGGCGTTCTGTGCAGCTCACTTGGTGACCCCCCGCTTCCTGCAATCCATCATGGCCTTGAATGGGTATTCATCAAGACGAAGGGCCTGTCTAAGAGACACACACACACACAGAGACATGCATACATAGGCTAAATGCACATGTACCCGTCCTGTATGCACTCAAATGTTTACTCATATAGATCTCTACATGGAGTGCAGGAGTTGTGTGGCTGGCTCCACACTGTGTGTGTGTGTGTGTGTGTGTGTGAGACTCAGACCTCAGGTGAAGGTGTGTGTGTCTGCAGAGATGAGTCCAGCAGCAACAGAGACTAACCCTGGCTGTACTCAAGGATCAGCTCTGTCTTGCTGAGTCCTTACGCCAGGCTCCACCTCGCTGAGGAGAGCAGAGGGAGGGGTGGACGGAGGAGAGACGCTGGAGAGCGAAGTGTTTCCAGAGTCCTGACTAGATAAGGAAGCAGTCATGAGCAGTTCCCTGGCCCCAATATCCTGGCTCCTCCCCAAGCCCCGCCCACAAGCCCCGCCCACTCCCATTCACAAAAATGTGAGCTGAGACAGGAAGAGTCTTACAGCGCTCTGCCCTGCTCTGTCAGCTGCCTCTGTCAGCTGCCTCTGTCTACCTCCGTTTCTCTCTCCTCTCCCTCTGTCCTTTCTCTCACTCTCTCTTTCTCCCTCCCTCGCTCTCTCTCCTCTCCCTCTGTCCTTTCTCTCTTTCTCCCTCCCTCTCTCTCTCCATCTCCCTCTCTCTTTCTCCCTCACTCTCCCTCCCTCTCTCTCTCTCTCTCTCTCTCTTCCTTTCTTCCCTCTCTCCGTCCTGGCCAGCTGGGTGGAAAGAAGCACTTGTTTATATCTCCCTGCTGTCTGTCAGGGGCTTCTGCTTGCTGGCCCCGTTACCTAGCAACTGCAGCAGCTCGCAAACAGCGTTGGCGGCGTGTGAGTGTGGAGGCGGCGGAGGGCGCTTGCTTCCCTGGGAGCAGGGCTGTGCCTGGGTGGCGTCCTTTGTGCTGCCTGGTGCATCTCTGCCGAGTCTCACAGGGGTGGTCGGCCACCTCACATCACCACACACACACCCCTGTAGACACACACACACACTAGTCTAACCCCGTCCCCCCCCCCTCTCCACGGGGTTGGGTGGTGTGTGGAGGTGTCATCAGGCTTGGAAAGATTCCCCTCCTCAGATGATCCCCAGTGATCCCCCAGGGCCCCTCTGCTGGGGGTGGAGGTGAGGTGGGCGTGCCTGTAGTGGGGTCTCCATGTACAGGCTTGTGGTGGGGTGTCCATGTACAGGCTTGTGGTGGGGTGTCCAGGTACAGGCTTGTGGTGGGGTGTCCAGGTACAGGCTTGTGGTGGGGTGTCCATGTACAGGCTTGTGGTGGGGTGTCCATGTACAGGCTTGTGGTGGGGTGTCCAGGTACAGGCTTGTGGTGGGGTGTCCAGGTACAGGCTTGTGGTGGTAGGTCTTGTGTGTGACGCTGTGCCCAGGGTCCTGATGAAACAGGGCATCTCTCATCAGCCCTGGCAGCAGGGAAGGAGGGGGGCAGGGCCCGTGCCACACACCCCTCCACCACCCACACAGTCTCTCCCTCCCTCTCTCTCTTTCTCCCCCTCCCCCCCTCTGTTTCTCTCTGTCGCTCTCTCTCTATCCCCCTCCCTCCCTCTCTCTACCTCACCCTCCCTCCCTCTCTCTCTTTCTCCCAGGGTCTCTAGGTAATGGAGTACAGCTGTGGTGCAGCTCAGTTCTGCCTCTTCTGGGCCTGAGTGATCCCATGTCTTATCCTGGGCCTGAGTCACTGGCCTGGATGATACATGAAGTCTGAACATGTAGGAGGCCTGGAATGCCTCATATAAACAGTAGTGGTGTGGTTGATTTCACTGCGCTTTTCTGTCTGGCTAGGGTCAAAGTCCCAGGAAATCATTTATCAGTGAGCCAGCCAGCCAGCCATCTACCACCCAGCCAGCCAGACAGACATCCATCTACCACCCAGCCAGCCAGACAGACATCCATCTACCACCCAGCCAGCCAGCCAGACATCCAGCCAGCATCCTTTTCTAACAGACAGCTGTTTCCTCAGGCTGTGTAGGACTTGTTCGTCCAGGCTTGATGAGGTCAGAGGCAGTCCTTCGTAAACCCC